>NW_026853524.1:0-13615 GCF_026571515.1 Ruditapes philippinarum | reverse complement strand
AATTTATTGTATAAAACAAACCATTTTGAGTAAAAAGCAGCCTTCACGTTCCTTTTTGGTATAATTATTGTGTAAAATAAACTATTTTGAGTGAGGGCCAGCCTTCAGTTTCAATTTGGTATAATTATTGTATAAATTAAACCGTTTTGAGTGATCATCAGTTCTGTAAAATCCGAAATCAACATTAAATATTTTATTTCCCAAAGCTAGTCTTTACTATCAATATTGACTGTATACATTAATAATTTGCAGGTTTAATGTTGAACAGTGTATATAACGAGACATTAGGATGTTGTATACAATATTTACAATGTATACAATGTAAGAATGATACAGTGATTGGAGCTAGAGTTCTGCTGGCAGATTCTACCTCACTGTATACAGCTGGACAGGTACTTGTCTTATTTTATATCAAAAACAAAATTCTTACTGGATAAAATCTTGTTTTTTGACAAGATTCTTTATAATTTTATACCTTTTTAGTTTAAGTGTGATACGAATTGACATCTAATGTTTGGAAGTTATTGAGATAGCCGATGGAGTGTCGGTGGTGGTTCTACTTATGTGCATGTTAATATCTGAAATGATGCAAGGAGGGATGCCCCGAGGACTTCCTCCACCAGTAAAGCTGGAAAGTCGCTATGACCCTTAAAGTGGTGGTGCAACTTAAAACCAAACAATCAACAACAATAACAGACCAATGCCGCAATATTATTAAATATTTAAGTTAAAGGGCTTTTTTCTAGTCCTAGTGATAAGTACACACACAGTCCCTATCTTTCAGAATGTGAAAAGTTCTACGTACAGAGGGGCACCTAAGGTCCTTCTCCACTAGTTTAACTTGAGACTTATACTGTGTTGGTGCAACGTAAAAACCTAATCAAAACAAAAAAACACTGTCTGTATGTTTTTTATACAATTATAATACATAAAAACAATTATTAGTCCCCTACCGGTTTACCGGAGGGGACTTTAGGTTTACCCTCCGTCCGTCTGTCCGTCAGTCCGTCCGTCTGTCCGTCCGTCAGTCCGTCCACAAAACTGGATCCCGCGATAACGCAAAAAGTACTGAAAATATTTTAATGAAACTTGATATATGGATGGATGGCAGTATGGAGATTATGCACGTCTTTTTCTTTTCTTCCTATGTTGAAAATTCTGGTTGCTATGGCAACAAATAGACTGAAAATATGGCAAATTTTACACATAACCTGGATCCCGGGATAACGCAAAAAGTACTGAAAATATTTTTATGAAACTTGATATATGGATAGATGGCAGTATGGAGATTATGCACGTCTTTTTCTTTTCTTCCTATGTTGAAAATTCTGGTTGCTATGGCAACAAATAGACTGAAAATATGGCAAATTTTACACATAACCTGGATCCAGTGATAACACAAAAAGTACTGAAAATATGTTTATGATACTTGACATATGGGTAGATGGCAGTATGGAAATAATGCACATCCTTTTCTTATCTTCCTATGTTGAAAATTCTGGTTGCTATGGCAACAAATAGACTGAATTTCAAGATTTCTGATTCTAGTTTTTAAGTTTTTTCACTATAAGTTCTTTATTTCTTAAGGTATTTTCTTCAAACTTTAAATATAAGTTGCTTGTCATCAACCACATCATATGTGACAAGGTTTACAACTCTAGCGCAAAATTTATCAGAATTACCTCCCTTGAACTTAAAATTTTCATGAAAAAAACATTTTTTTTTTAATAACTTCTTTTTCTGAATGTATCTACTTCAAACTTCATATAAATGTTTCTTATTATCACTCAACATTTGTGAGTGTTCAATACTCTACTAAGACTATTTCCAGAATTATGCCCCTTTTGAACTTAGACTTTTTTTTGAGAAATTGGTAATTTTTACTCCAACTTCTTCAATCATGGTAGGATTTTAAAAATGTTATATTTTGATAACAGGGATGTTTAAAAAATAACTTTAGAGTGTCCTTCAGTCCGTCTGTCTGTACATAAAAACTGTTTCCTGTGATCACTTTTAAAGAACTTTTTCAACAAATTTACTTAAAATAGGAACATAAGTGAATGGCCAATGGCCCTTCAGAATGTTGCTTGGGCTCTTACCGGTAGGGGACTTATGGATTGCTTGCAATACTATGATAATTGCTTGTTTCTAATTATTACTTATCTTATTTCAGACTTGGATTCTGTCATCAGCTGCTAAGTTATGATGTGGATATTTCACTTCCAAGTTTATCTTGTCATTATGACAGACTGGTGCTACTATTTTCAGACATAACGGGACTGTGATAATAGAGAAGTCTGACAATTGATCTGCCTTCAATCTTTTAACTTGCCCGAATGAAGTTCTAGTCACTTTAAATGTCTTTACTTTTTGTGAAAGAAATATTTTTAACATTTAACCAACAGAAAGTGAAAGTGATTAGCCTTTGCCACTAGTATAGAGCCATATCAGCCTGTATATTAATGTAGTGTGGTCTGGTTCTACACTGTTGGTACCGGGTATCTTATATTTTTTGTACATTTTGTATATTGATACATGAATCCCTTAAACTTTGAATAGACTGTTTCAAATTTGCAGTAGAGCAAATACATTACAAAAATTCATGAGGTAAAGGGTTATCATTGAACCTATTCTTGAAGGAATAACTGGAAAAAGTCAATATCTTCTATAACATAATCTCATTAAAAAAAAGCCAAGCAAAGTTTGATATAAATTTTATCACATATGGAGCATGTCATTAAGAAATTTTATAATTATTATTCATTGCATGTTATTACTATTATGACTTCAAACCACTTGCCCCTCACCACTGTGGGTTCGAATCCCGACAGGGACTTTGGATTCTTTCATGTGAGGAAGCTATCCAGCTAGCTTACGGAACGTCGGTGGTTCTACTCAGGTGCCCGTTCGTGCCTGAAATAATGCACGGAGGGGCACCTGAGGTCTTCCTCCACCAGTAAAGCTGGAACGTCGCGATATGACCTATACTGTGTCGATGTGACGTAAAACCCAAAACAAAACAAAATTACTATTATGATATTATGAAAACTTGAAGTTATCCCCCTTGAATAGTCTGACACTGTCAATGCACACACTTGCAAATGAATAAAAATACCTGCTGGTAAGAAATTCAATTGAAAACTTCTTGCATAAAAACTGTCAGTTAGAAGAAAAACCCAGTGATGAAGCTGGTTTAAAACATTATTGATGTAGTTATTGGTTTGTTTATAAAACGATTTCTATAGAGTGGAAATATCAAAACATGTTTGTATAGTATAAATGGGACAATTTAAATGACATTTACAAAAGACCGTTGATTTTTTATGTTTGGCTGTTTTGGCTGTTATCCAATAAGTTAGATGCATAAAAGAATAAGGTAAATGATTTAAACAGCTCAAAAGGAGCAACTGTATCTGTTTAAAACATTTATTGTTTCTTTATTAACATCTCATTAACTACATTCCATTGGTATGCAAAGTGAGATTTATCAAGATAGACTTGACGTTTATTTAACAGATTCTCCATTCACCCCTTTTTAGCTCACCTGAGCATGCTCAGGGTGAGCTTTTAGGATCGATGATTGTCTGTCGTCCCTTCACATTTTGTTGTTAACACTATTGCAGTCGCATTTTTGCCTCAATCATCATCAAACTTGGTCAGGATGCTTATCTAGTTGATAGCTCGGATGAGTTCGAACATGGGTCATCTCGGATGAAAAACTAGGTCACAAGAGCTAAAAATAGAAAAACCTTGTTAACACTCTAGAGGTCACATTTTTGCCTCAATCATCATCAAACTTGGTCAGGATGTTTGTCTAGGTGAATGCTCGGATGAGTTCGAACAAGGGTCATCTCGGATGAAAAAGTAGGTCACCTGAGCTAAAAATAGAAAAACCTTGTTAACACTCTAGCGCTCACATTTTTGCATCAATCATCATAAAACTTGGTCAGGATGCTTATCTAGTTGAAAGCTCAGATGAGTTCGAACATGGGTCATCTCGGATGAAAAACTAGGTCACGAGAGCTAAAAATAGAAAAACCTTGTTAACACTCTAGAGGTCACAATTTTGCCTCAATCATCATCAAACTTGGTCAGGATGTTTGTCTAGGTGATAGCTTGGATGAGTTCGAACATGGGTCATCTCGGATGAAAAAGTAGGTCACCGGAGCTAAAAATAGAAAAACCTTGTTAACACTCTAGCGGTCACATTTTGGCATCAATCATCATCAAACTTTGTCAGGAAGCTTGTCTAGGTGATAGCTCAGATAAATTCGAACATGGGTCATCTCAGATGAAAAAGTAGGTCACTGGAGCTAAAAATAGAAAAACCTTGTTAACACTCTAGAGGTCACATTTTTGCCTCAATCATCACCAAACTTGGTCAGGATGCTTGTCTAGGTGATAGCTCGGATGAGTTCGAACATGGGTCATCTCGGATGAAAAGTAGGTCACCGGAGCTAAAAATAGAAAAACTTTGTAAACACACTAGCGGTCACATTTTTGCCTCAATCATCATCAAACTTGGTCAGGATGCTTGTCTAGGTGATCGCTTGCATGAGTTCGAACATGGGTCATCTCAGATGAAAAAGTAGGTCACCGGAGCTAAAAATAGAAAAAACCTTGTTAACACTCCAGCGGTCACATTTTTGCCTCAATCATCATCAAACTTGGTCAGGATGCTTATCTTGTTGATAGCTCGGATGAGTTCGAACATGGATCATCTCGGATGAAAAACTAGGTCACAAGAGCTAAAAATAGAAAAACCTTGTTAACACTCTAGTGGCCACAATTTTGCCTCAATCATCATCAAACTTGGTCAGGATGTTTGTCTAGTTGATAGCTTGGATGAGTTCGAACATTGGTCATCTCGGATGAAAAACTAGGTCACAGGAGCTAAAAATAGAAAAATCTTGTTAACACTCTAGTGGCTACTGTTTTGATCCAAATATCCTGTAAATTGGTCTGAAAGTTTGTTTTGATGATTTCTAAGTCAAGTTCGAACATGGGTCATCTTGGATGAAAAACTAGGTCACAACGCCCAAATATGGAAAAACCTTGTTAACATTCTAGTGGTCACATTTTCGACTCAATTATCATCAAACTTGGTCAGGATGCTTGTCTAGGTAATTGCTCGGGTGAGTTTGAAATCGCATGTGAAACTAGGTCACCGGAGCTAAAAATAGAAAAAGCTTGTTAACACTCTAGTTGCTACTGTTTTGATCCAAGTATCCTGGAAATTGGTCTGAAAGTTTGTTTTGATGATTTCTAGGTCAAGTTTGAATATGTGTCACCTGGGTTAAAAACTATGTCACATTGCTCAAATATGGATAATCCTTGTTAACACTGCTCAAATATGGATAATCCTTGTTAACACTGTAGTGGTTACATTTTTGACTCACCTGTCATGAGACGTGGTCAGAATGCTTGTCTAGGTAATTGTTTGGATGAGTTTGATGGGTCAGGTGAGCGATCTAGGGCCATCATGGCCCTCTTGTTCATATATCTTTGGGTATGGGCTACAGGATCAACAAAAATACATCCATTCTTCATGTTGATTGTATGAACCAAATCTTAGAAAAAGTGTCAAAAATTTTACTGAGCAAAATTTTTATGCCCCCGAAGGATGGCTTATAGTAATTGCTCACTCCGTCCTTCTGTCTGATAATCTTGTCTGCGCTTCATCACCAAAACCGATGGGGGATTTCAGTGAAGCTTCACAGGATTGTTTGTCACCATGCCTAGTTGTACATACTCTCTTGATTTTCCGCTTGATTCTTTTTGGAACAGCTATGGCCTCTTAATGGTCAATTTTCGAGTAAAATAAGCTTGTCTGCGCTTCATCACCAAAACCGCTGGTGGGGATTTCGACGAAAATTCACAAGATTGTTTGTCACCAAGCGTAGTTGTGCATACTCCCTTGATTTATTGCTTCAATTTTTTTGCACAGTTATGACCCCTTGATTATCAATTTTCGAGTAAAATAAGATTGTCCGCGCTTCATCACCAAAATAGAGTAAAGCATAATCCCTAAAGAAAGCCCAACACAACAAAATTGAAAATGTTGCAGGCTCGGTTTGATTGAGCCTGTTCATGGACGGTACTGGAAAGTGCAAGTTACTGTCCACGCCCCCTAGCGCCGGCTTAAGCAGAATTCAACATTTAGCACGAAAATGGTGAGATTTTGAATTAGAGACATCCGCAGATGTGTTCATACGGCGGTTGTCATGGAACCTTCAATGTGACACAGTAGTGCCATTCCATGAAAAGTAAAAGAATGTTTTTGCCCTAAACGAGAAAACAATGGGCGGAATTAAATAAAATGGAATTTTGAAAGGGGATCTGAGGTTATGAAGCCTGCATATCACAGATAAGACGTCAAAAGACAAATTTAAAAAGCAGGCAGGCAAGTAGGAATACTGGAACCACCCAAGTTGCAAATGGCCAAAAAGAAGAAACTAAAAGTACCACATAACATGTATACACAACAATAATGTTGTGCTGAAAGATCTTTAAGGCTGGAAAATATAACATCATTGATTAAATGTACGGGGAGACTTTATACAGCCGCCACACAGCACAAATAACACGGATGTGACAATAAAATAGAGTAAAGCAGAATCCCTAAAGAAAGCCCAACACATATCTTTATGTCTTTACAAATTTTAAATAACAAATACCCCAAATCAAGTTTGCAATTAGTAAGAGTTGTGACCCTTACTTGTAAGGCTAACATATACTTTTGCAGGTGCATATTAGTGTCATTTTCTGTGTAACTGTTTTATCCTTTAAGAAAAGCAAGGTGGTCAGTGGCCATAACTATACTTTTCTTCTTGTAATGTATATTTCTTTGTTTGAAAGAGGAAATTAAAGGGATGTCTTCAAATAAGAGTGTTTTTTTACATGTTTGTTTCAAAATCTTTTAATTTTTAAAAGTGCCCTACTGCTAGACAATACACTGTGTCCTTGCTAGCCGTACGTGACTCACGCACGGCTAGCACATAAACATTGTTGTTTATGTTTGAACCACGAGTATAAAAAGCGTTTTTTTAGCTCGACTATTCGAAGAATATGAGAGCTATTGTAGTCGCCCCGGCGTCGGCGTCGGCGTCCGCGTCGGCGTCCGCGTCGGCGTCTGCGTTGGTTAAAGTTTTTTGTAAAGTCAAATATCTCAATTATTGCTTGAGATATTCAATTGAAACTTACAATACAAGTTGGATAACTCTATCTACAATATTGCCAGAATTATGCCCCTTTTTAACTTAGAAATTTTGGTTAAAGTTTTTTATAAAGACAAATATCTCAATTATTGTTTGAGATATTCAATTGAAACTTACAATATTTATTAATAGTAATAAGGTACATCAGATTGACAAGTTGGATAACTCTGCGTACAATATTGACAGAATTATGCCCCTTTTTAACTTAGAAATTTTGGTTAAAGTTTTTGTAAAGACAAATATCTCAATTATTGCTTGAGGTATTCAATTGAAACTTACAATACTTATTTATAGTAACAAGGTACATCAGATTGACAAGTTGGATAACTCTGCGTACAATATTGACAGAATTATGCCCCTTTGAAACTTAGAAATTTTGGTTAAAGTTTTTATGTAAAGTCAAATATCTCAATTATTGCTTGAGATATTCATTTGAAATGTACAATACTTTTTTATAGTAACAATGTACATCATTTTTCTAAATTGCATATCTCTGTCTGCAATATTTGCAGAATTATTTGCCCCTTTGAAACTTAGAGATTTTGGTTAAAGGTTAAAGGTCTTCAAAGATATTTACTTGAAACTTTACACATGTACTTAGGGTTATAATTTGAGGGTCATAATTGTATGTCACTGACCAAGTTCCATAACTCTATCTTGCATTAAGGCTGATTCATATCCCCTTTTCTACTTAGTCTCTTGGTTAATGTTTACATGCAAGTTTTACATATCTCAATACTTATTAAAGATATTTATTTAAAACTTCACATATGCATTTAGGGTCAGAATTGTAGGTCACTGACAAAGATCCATAATTATGCCCCCATTTTGAAAAAAAGGGGGTATATTGCTTTGCACTTGTCGGTCCGTCGGTCCGTCGGTCCGTAGACCAAATGGTTTCCGAGTGATAACTAAAGAACCCTTAGGCCTAGGAACTTCAAACTTGGTATGGTGATTGGTCATGACCAGTAGATGACCCCTATTGATTTTGGGGTCAAGGGGTCAAAGGTCAAGGTCACATTGACCTTGAAAGCAAAAACGGTTTCCGATCAATAACTAAAGAACCTTAAGGCCTAGGAACTTCAAACTTGGTATGGTGATTGGTCATGACCAGTAGATGACCCCTATTGATTTTGGGGTCAAGGGGTCAAAGGTCAAGGTCACATTGACCTTGAAAGCAAAAACGGTTTCCGATCAATAACTAAAGAACCTTAAGGCCTAGGAACATCAAACTTGGTATGGTGATTGGTCATGACCAGTAGATGACCCCTATTGATTTTAGAGTCAAGGGGTCAAAGGTCAAGGTCACATTGACCTTGAAAGCAAAAACAGTTTCCGATCAATAACTAAAGAACCTTAAGGCCTAGGAACTTCAAACTTGGTATGGTGATTAGTCATGACCAGTAGATGACCCCTATTGATTTTGGGGTCAAGGGGTCAAAGGTCAAGGTCACATTGACCTTAAAAGCAAAAAACGGTTTCCGATCAATAACTAAAGAACCTTAAGGCCTAGGAACTTCAAACTTGGTATGGTGATTGGTCATGATCAGTAGATGACCCCTTTTGATTTTGGGGTCAAGGGGTCAAAGGTCAAGGTCACATTGACCTTGTAGGTAAAAACGGTTTCCGATCAATACCTAAAGAACCTTAAGGCTTAGGAACATTAAACTTGGTATGGTGATTGGTCATGGTCAGTAGATGACCCCTATTGATTTTGGGGTCAAGGGGTCAAAGGTCAAGGTCACATTGACCTTGTAGGTAAAAACGGTTTCCGATCAATAACTAAAGAACCTTAAGGCCTAGGAACTTCAAACTTGGTATGGTGATTGGTCATGATCAGTAGATGACCCGTATAGATTTTGGGGTCAAGGGGTCAAAGGTCAAGGTCACATTGACCTTTTAATTAAAAACGGTTTCTGATCAATAACAAAAGAACCCTTAGGCCTAGGAACTTCAAACTTGGTATGGTGATTGGTTATGACCAATCAGATGACCCCTATTGATTTTGGCGTTAAGGGGTCAAAGGTCAAGGTCACATTGACCTTGTAGGTAAAAACGGTTTCCGATCAATAATGAAAGAACCCTTAGGCCTAGGGACTTCAAACTTGAGATGGTGATTGGTCATGATCAGTAGATGACCCCTATTGATTTTGGGGTCTAGGGGTCAAAGGTCAAGGTCACATTGACCTTGTAGGTAAAAATGCTTTCGGATCAATAACTTAAGAACCCTTATGCCTAGGAACTTCAAACTTGGTATGGTGATTGGTCATGACCAGCAGATGACCTATTGATTTTGGGGTCAAGGGGTCAAAGGTCAAGGTCACATTGACCTTGTAGGTAAAAACGGTTTCCGATCAATTAACTAAAAACGCTTAGGCCTAGGAACTTCAAACTTTGTGTGATGATTGGTCATGACCAGCAGATGACCCCTATTGAGTTTTAGGTGAAGGGGTCAAAGGTCAAGGTCACATTGACCTTTTAAGTAAAAACGGTTTCTGATCAATAACTCAAGAACGCTTAGGCCTAGGTACTTCAAACTTGGTATGGTGATTTGTCATGACCAGCAGATTACTCCTATTGATTTTGGGATCAAGGGGTCAAAGGTCAAGGTCACAATGACCTTGTAAGTAAAAACGGTTTCTGATCAATAACTAAAGAACGCTTCGGCCTAGAAACTTCAAACTTGGCATGGTGATTGGTCATGACCAGCAGATGACCCCTATTGATTTTGGGGTCAAAGGTCAAGGTCACATTGACCTTTTAAGTAAAAACGGTTTCTGATCAATAACTCAAGAACGCTTAGGCCTAGGAACTTCAAACTTGGTATGGTGATTTGTCATGACCAGCAGATTACTCCTATTGATTTTGGGATCAAGGGGTCAAAGGTCAAGGTCACAATGACCTTGTAAGTAAAAACGGTTTCTGATCAATAACTAAAGAACGCTTCGGCCTAGAAACTTCAAACTTGGCATGGTGATTGGTCATGACCAGCAGATGACCCCTATTGATTTTGGGGTCAAAGGTCAAGGTCACATTGACCTTGTATGTTAAAACGGTTTCCGATCAATAATAAGAGAACCCTTAGGCCTAAGAACTTCAAACTTGGCATGGTGATTGGTCATGACCAGCAGATGACCCCTATTGATTTTGGGGTCAAGGGGTCAAAGGTCAAGGTCACATTGACCTTGTAGGTAAAAACGGTTTCTGATCAATTTACTAAAAACGCCTAGGCCTAGGAACTTCAAACTTTGTATGATGATTGGTCGTGACCAGCAGATGACCCCTATTGAGTTTTGGGTCAAGGGGTCAAAGGTCAAGGTCATGACCAGTAGATACTTTATAACCCTTATTAATTGTTTGATCACTGGGTCAGACGTCATGCATAATAACCTTATCACATGACTAATTGGCTGCTGATAGGTGGCATACATGTTTTACAAACATATCTTGTTCTATCTTGCATTTAAGCTGATTTTTCTTCCTTTTTCCAATTTAAAAAAATCATGGTAAAGTTTTGCTTGTAAGCTGTTATCTCCATAACTACTGAAGGGTTTGTGCCTTTTTTGTGACAATTTTATGCATTCCAAATAATAAAGCAGTGATTAACTTGATAAAACATCTTAATAACAAGCCTTTGTACCTTTTCTGTCAATTTTATGTATTCATAGGTAATTAGTATTATTATACTCAATAAAGCACCCTTGTGACATTACCTTCCAAATAGTCAAGCCAATACTGTATAATTAGACTCTCTCTAAGACTTATAACATGAATTTATAAAAAAAATTAGCCCTTTTGTGAACTTAAAAAATTTAACATTATCAAGGCTCTTTTACTATCAAGCAATTAGAATAGTCGAGCGTGCTGTCCTACCGACAGCTCTTGTTATGTTTGAAAATCACTCCGCATCTTGAAAAACTTGAAGCATTACCCGGTAGATTTTGCTTTTTATTTTGAGCATGGCTCCAGAACTTTAGGTTTTTAATTAGGTATTTAAACTTATCGATTATTATTTTGATAACTTATAAGTAAGAAAATCTTTTAGAAATACTTTGGAACAGAAGTTTGATTTTACTACGGAACTTAAGCATTTCAGTATCAAATGCTCGAAACTTAATTAAATAAATTGTTTCTAGAAATGTTGTTAGTTACGGTCTTATTGTTTACTAACATTAACGTAGTAACTTACGCAATTAAGTTAGATGGTTTTTTAAATCTTTCATTTTTGTAACTTGTTGTATAATTTAAACCTTGTTTAGCCACCGACACTTCATATTTGCTCTGCAATTTTTAAAATGAATACATGTAATATTACACAAGAAGTGAATGTTTGAGAAGAGAGCCTGTTTTATTATAACAACATTAATATGCTGATGAATAAATGTTCATAGTTGAATACCTGGACTAAAATTCGTTAACTGTTATTCTTATTTTATTACCGAAAAGATTTTTTAAAAAACGTATAACTTCCTTATTATAAGTCAAATTGTCTTTGCTGCGGAGTCAAACTAAATGATATATTCTTGTTCGTTCATCTGCATAGGACACATGTTCATGTAAAAGCGGAAGTCCTGAACAATTAGTAAGCCTTATTCCCTGATCCTTCAAGTAACGATTTGTCCTAGAAGGCTTGCACCAAGGGGGCTATGGAAACAATAGGTGACAGTAAATTTCTTTTGATGCTATTCATTCAGTAAGCTCTTATTTGACTACATGTTCTTTTGCGTGGCTAATCGAACACTTGAGAGAACAAAAAGGTAGCCACTTTAATATCAAAATTTGAGAATGTCCGTCCATCACAAAACTTGTCCGGAATACTTTTAAAACTACTGATGCAATCTCATCCAGACTTTACTCAATTAATGACTTTGTCAAGGTAAGTTATGTCTCAATTTCATAAGGTTTTTATTTGGATGATGTTTAAAAATGTTTGGACCCAATCGGGTTAAGGTCTTTCTCTACATAATATTTCTACTTTGGCAGATTTAAGGTAAAGAGAAACGTTAAATGTTTATTTCACAGTGTTTTTCCTTACCTTAATTTTGAAATATGTAGGTACTGTTTACCCATTTGCAATATTTTTTCACGTAAAATTAGGTTTAATGGCTAGAGGAGGGGCCCAGCAAAATAGGAAGTTTTAGAATCATTGGGAAATTTTGAGTAGCAGTTAAGGGTAAACATTTGCATTTTTGCCAAAAGGAACTGTTTTTTGTTATATTGTAGGTATTTGTAGGAGCTATAGGTGTTGGACCTTCTGGTAACCAGTTACAAGCTGTATACAGAAACATGGAAACATTTACCTTCCAAGATGAACTGGGGAATTTAATTCATCAAGTTTGCACTGTATGTATGATAAGTTCTTTTGCAAAAATAACACAAAATTAATAAATAGATAAAGAATTTAACCTTTCCACTTTATGTATTGATCTTCACTTCAAATTCGTGAACAGTTCTGTACCATGAAATTTACACTGATTCTCAAAAGTTGACATTAAATGTAATTTTATTTAGACCTGTGTAATATTCTTAATCTTCAAAACTGAACTATGTGTCTTTATGTATGTTGATTATTTCATAGAAAGTTCCACATGGCGTCCTATGTTTCCTGCCGTCCTACAGAGCACTGGAGAAATTTATAGATAGGTGGAAGGTAAATAGTTTCATTAATTTCTTTTCAGTTTTCCTTTTTATACCAAACACAGGTGTGTGAATAATTGTTTTCCCTCGCCAATGAAATTGGGAAGGGGATATTGTTTTGGCATTGTCCGTTTGTCCTTTCGTCTGTCTGTCCGTGGGGATATTGTTTTGGCATTGTCCGTTTGTCCTTTCGTCTGTCTGTCTGAATTTTATTTCCGCGCTAGTTCTCTGCAACTACTGGCTGGAATTCAAGGAAACTGTATAGGAACCTTTAATACCAAAAGGAGATGGGCATATTGTTGCCTTGTTCTGGTCAGACCCTTCATTACAGAGTTATGGTTCTTGATTAGTTAAGCAGTATGCATATAGAGCAATTATTCTTTCCATGCTACTTCTCTGCAACTTACTGTGTCGATGTGACGTAAAACCCAAACAAATAAATGAATAAATTACATCTCTACAACTTCTGGCTGGAATGGTCAGACACTTTAACTCAAGAGTTATGGTCCTTGATAAGTTATGCAGTATGCACATAGAGCAATAATCATTTCTATGCTACTTCTCTGCAACTACTGCTGGAATTCAACGAAAATTTTATAGGGAACCTTCAATACCAAGAGGAGATGCGCATATCATTGCCTTGTTTCAGTCAGACACTTTAACTCAGAGTTAAGGCCCTTGATTAATTATGCAGTATGCAAGGAAACTTTATGGGAACCTTCAGTAGCAAAAGGAGATGGGCATATTGTTGCCTTGTTCCG
>NW_026853523.1:0-9966 GCF_026571515.1 Ruditapes philippinarum | reverse complement strand
ATTCAGTGGCAAAGGCCTCAAAATGCTAAAGAAGTGAAACAATTTTTCGCCACAGGATCATACTATCGTAGATTTGTAAAAGATTATGCAAAAATAGTGCGACCACTGACAGATCTCACGAAAAAGAAAGTATATTCGTCTGGGATGCAGCTTGCGAGGAGGCTTTTAATAAGGTGAATGAGATATTGACAAGTCCAGATGTCATGGGGTACCCGTTAAACGACGGCGGCACATTCTATCTGGATGTAGATCTGTCGGGGTACGGAATAGGGGCCATGGGCCGTGCTCCAACAGGAACAAGGGGTTCGAGAGCGTGTCATTTGCTATGCAAGTAGGTCATTAAACAAGGCTGAACGCAACTATTGCGTTACAGAACAAGAATTGTTAGCCATTGTGTTTTTGTCCAGTATTTCAGACAGTACCTTTTGGGACGCAATTTCATTGTCCGAAGCGTCCACAAGGCCCTGACCTGGCTCTTCAGTCTGCAAGAGCCTAATAGAAAAATTGCAAGATGGATAGAAATCCTTGCTCCTTTCGACTTTAGCATACAATACCGACCAGGAAGACAGCAGGGACACTGTGATGCATTGTCCAGATGTGAGAACCCAAGAGATTGCAGTTGTAGTAATGTGGACATGAGCGAGCCCCTTAAATGTGGCCCATGTGACAAGTGTCGCAGAAGAGCCACAGAAATGTTGGCTAAGACAAATGCGGATACCTGTACTGCCAATGAGAACAAAATAGATAACTTAAGAAAGGTGAATGAAGGTGCCAGCACCTCAACTGAGCACGGTAGTGAACACAAGGCTAGTACAAAGGAGGTCGATAGAAACCGAAGAGGGGACAACTGGCTTAGCCTTCAATTACCAGAAAATGTTGGCGTAACACAGAGACAAGATCCTGATATTGTAATGCTGATCGAAGCACTGGAAGCCGGAGAAAAGCCAACAAGCGAGGCCATGACGGTAAAAAGTCCAGCTGTAAGACACTATTGGATACTCTGGGATGCTTTGGTCTTGAAGAACGGTGTGCTGTACAAGGCATTCGACAAAAGAGACGGCACTGATAAATATATGCAGATGATCTTACCACGTTGTCATATACAAACTATAATGCAACAAGCTCATGACTCACTTGTCGGAGGACACCTAGGAATAAAGAAGACAAAAGCTCGCATCCATACACACTACTATTGGTTTCGAATGAAAGAGGATATAAGACTTTATATCCAACGTTGCGATGTTTGCGCAGCAAACAGGAAACCGCAAAAGCCACCAAGAGCTCCACTTGGTAGGCTTGCCGCAGGAGCGCCATGGGACCTTTTAGCTGTCGACTATGTTGGTCCATTCCCAGTAACCCCTCGCAATAACAGATATGTATTGGTGCTGACTGACCACTTTTCGAAGTACGCAGAGGTCATTGCTGTGCCCAATCAATCGGCAGAAGAATGCGCTTCGCGCATACTGAATGAAATCATTTCAAGGTGGGGTACGCCTTTGGTGCTTTACTCTGATCAAGGCCCTACGTTTGAGAGCAAAGTATTTAAGTCCTTGTGCTCTATGCTGCAAATAATATGCTACCGAAATAAGAAATTTAAATGTAATTCTCTTTATAATTAATTCAAATATTTATAATCTTAAAACTTCACGCCAGAAGTTAATAAAAAATCTGCTTATTTGTACAGCTTACGTTAACAAATTTTGTAGAAAAAAAATCAGACAGGTGTGTCCGATCGAGGCCGAGCTGTTTATGTTTACTGAATTCAAATCACTTGAACTGAACTGTTATGAATTCGAAAACCACCAGGAACTTTTTATTCTTTCGTGTGGAAAACCTATCAAGCTAGTTTCAAAATGTCGATGGTTCTCTGTAGTGGGGCGGGAAATTGAGAAAATAGTGCTAATTGTGATACAAGCATGAAACTTTCAGGAAATCATCTTTAGACCATGTAGATTTCAAAAGTGAAGTGGGCCCAAAAATATCTCTGCTCATTCAAGATGGCCGCCATTTTCAAAATGGCCGCCATATAAATTTGAGTACATTCTAGCTCATTCATTCCAATTTTTTGTACAGACCTTTAACTCACACCAAAAGCATGCATATAATTTCTCCTTTTCAAAAATTTAAATCTCACAAAATTTCTCTTTCATACTTCTTCCAAATCCAAGATGGCGTCCAATATGGCCGTCGATTTTGTGCAAAACTGTTATATCATTTTTATAGTATAATTTGTTGCACAAATAATGTTTATTATGATAAAAAAAGTGTTTAAACATATCAGAGGTAATCAAATTATATGTTAATCTCAATAAAAGTAAACATTTTAAAAGTTTTTGTCTAAAAACATCTTTAAAAAAGATCAAGAAAAAATTCCATTTTTTTTTTTCATATTTTTCAATTTGATTTTCTAAAGTAATGTACAAAGTTAAAAAAGTTACTTTATATCTTAAACTGTATTTGACATTCCATTAATATCATGTGTTTATTGTAAAGAATGTAAGAAAAGCATTAAATCTGTAGGTTTTATATTTTGTGAAAGTGGGTGGGGTAATTTTATATGATAATTGTGAAAGAAAAAACAACAGAAAATCTACATAGCTAAGTTCATTCTATTTCTTTGCCTTTTTACTTTTCTATGAATTCTTATGCAAATGTTCCAACTTAAAAAGTACTTTTTATTTGATGAAAGTATTTTTGTCTTCCTTCGGGCCATTTGGTGTGTGAGCAAGAAATGCACATACAAACATGTGTATACATTCAGTTATTAAATTTGGTTGCATGATAATTCTTGTTTCAATATATTTGATATCATATATTAATTGTTAATCGTAAAGACATATAAGAAGACAATAAATCAACTAAACGTGCTTAAAATAGCAAACATGTATTTGAATGTAAGGTATAAAGGTAGTCCATAAACGCATATTTTTGACTCCTCCACAATTTTATATTTATAATATAAACATTGCTTAAAAGCCAACAAAATGTATGTGATGTGAAACATATATATCAATATATATGGCCTGGCCTGCATGCCGCTTTTTGAAAAGTTAAGATACAAACTAAGTGTACTAGTATTTCCTAAAGTAATCATATCTTATTTTTTTCTTTCAATAAGAGGGTAATGATGACCCTGGATCACTCACCTAAGATCATTGTTGGAAAAAAAGTAACAAGATCATTTTGGGAGTGTCAATTATGTCATAACACACATGATTTGTGTCATAATTGAATCCTGTTGCTTTTAAAGAAATATGCTCAATATCTGCTTTCAATTTTTTATTTCACATGAGAGAACTTTAATAACTATATCTATATACGAGTCCATATAAACTTAGTGACCTTTTGTGTTTGGTAAATTTGGACCATGTTGTCCATGATATATCATTATTATAACATAATTATGATGATACATGATTAATGTATATGCGTCGGATAGTGTAGTTTAAGAGAAAACATATTTATTACAGTAGTCTTTGTAAATTAAGTGATACCATTGCAAAACCATTTTAGACTGCAATAGCATCATACAAATTTATGCATGTTATATCAGTCTACATCCCAAATACCTTATTTCAAGTCAATGAAGTTTAACACTAGATGTTTTTAATGTGTTTTCCTATACAAGTCTGTGAACCCAGGTGGCTCTATGAGCATGATTCATTAAATGTGTTTATAAAGACCTAAGGTAGTGCTACATGCCAGCTTAGTACCTGTGCTCTATGCATTTTGATTTTTGAGAAGATTTTTTTATTGCATGTACACTTAATGATACAAAAGTGTTTTATGTAACTTTTAAAGAGGTCTTCTTTACTTGGCAAGGTTATATTTTGACTATCTAAGCTCTAGGCATTACAGTTTGTTTGTTTGTTGATTTTTTTTGATAACATCAACAACAAAACAACTTCAATGCGATTCCCTACACAAGTCTTTAAAAACTGTGTTCCTCGTGAGGGCCTTTAAATCATGTTCCTGCAGTCTAAAATGGCTTTCCCTGTCACTTAGTTTACATTGACTTATATATTAAAATTCTTCTCCGAAACTGTGTGCACAGAGAAGAGAAAATATCGTAGATCATAACATTGTGATGCTATATATAGAGATTATGAACTATTGGCATAGGGTCAAAATCACTTAGTTTACATGGACTCTTATCGGAATATAGATATGAGTCTTCTTGTAGTTCTGAGAGTCTAGTTATTGGACATGATTCTTTAAATCATGACTGGTGAAAAAAAGATACTCCTTATATGATTTTAGCATTCTTCAGTATAAAAGAATTATTAATAGACCTTTTCCGGCAGTGGGTCTTAGGCGCGTGATCTAGGGTCAACAATGCTCTCTTGTTTTATGGGAAAAATAAAGTAGGAATACATTTAGTTTATATTCCAAAGTATAAGCTATGTTTGTTATGTGGGTCAAGCGGTTTTATTGATACCTATTTTAGCACACCTAGTCATTAGATAATATGATGTATCAGTCGCCAAAATTTTTGTTTCTTTTGAAAATATCATGTCTACATAAGTTATTAGAAATGGACGGTACTTATTCAATTATACTTGGTTACAATGATGTGCAAGTAAATATAACTTTGAATCATTCTGTTACAAGCTTTTAGCAAGACTAAATTGTGCGGGAAATAATTGTATTCATAAATAGACAACATTTCACTAAGGTCCAGACATGATTTTATCTAACATATGGTTCGTTGATGAATATTCAGTCTTCTTTCTGTATAATTATCAAGTTATATTATGACTATTGAAACAACTTATATCATGCAAACACATTTAATAACTGAATGTATACATATGATTGTATCTGCATTTATTGATATTTTAGTACACCCTCTAGACCTGAAGGAAAACAAAAATACCTTAATACAATAAAATACTTTTACAGTGAATATTTGCATAAGAATTCTTAAAAAACGTTATTTTGTACTACAATTGTCTGATAAATTTACCCCACCCACTTTTAATAAGCATAAAACCTTCACATTTTTGTTTGTTTTTGTTACAATTATACAATAAAACATAGTGTTGATTGAATATCAAATACACTTTAAGAAACTATGTAACTTTTGGAATTTTGTACATAGACCTAGAAAACCATGTTAGAGAAAAATGAAAAAATGGCACTTTTTCTTTGATTTTTTAAAATATTTTTTTTGTACAAAAAACTAAAAACATGACTAACAATGTGGTTAACCTAAAAATTTATTATTTCTACTATATTTCACAATTTTATATGGAAATACTCATACCGTGTGCAAAAAATTATACTACAAAAGAGATATATCAGTTTTCATTAAAATTGGCAGCCATATTGGACGCCATCTTGGATTCTGAAAAAATATGCAAGAGAAATTGCTTAAAGATTTAAATTTTTGAAAAGGGGAAACTATACGCATGCTTTGGTGTAAGTTTCAGGTCTGTACAAAAAATTGGAATGAATGATCTATTATGTACATCAAATTTATATGGCGGCCATCTTGAAAATGGCGGCCATCTTGAATGAGCAGAGATATTTTTGGGCCCACTTCACTTTTGAAATCTACATGGTCTAAAGATAATTTCCTGAAAGTTTCATGCTTGTATCACAATTTGCACTATTTTGACAGCAGAGACCTTATTTCCCGCCCCACTACTGCAGGTGCAACATTTTGCCTGAAATAATGCACAAAGGCGCAACTGAAATCATTGCCCCTAGTAAAGCTTATGTGTAGACTGAAAGTTTGTAAGCAAATCACAAAATAGCAGTCATTACCCAGAACATGCAGAACCACATTTTACTTAGAGCGTAGCTAGCCAAAATGAATTCAGGTTAATACATTTCTACATTTTTTTGCGAAAAAAATTAGGGATAATATTGAACATACAGGAAAATATAAGAAATCATTTCAGATATTATGATCAATTACGTAACATGTTCATGTTTAACTGAAAAGTAGCTTCCGCATTGTAACCTTTCAAATTTAATGTTATATTGGACATGACACAATATATTCTAAATAATAAAAGCAACAAAACATAGCTATACACCGCAAATGATCTGGGTTTTTTTTATCTAGCGCAAGTGATTATTCCATAAAATAGAAATAAATAGCCAAAATTATCCCTGTTGAAAAGACTGTCAAAAATACAACTGCGTCGTATCATATTTTATTTTCAACTGTATCTATTCATTTATTAAAAATAATTATTTTCTTGGAAAATACACATCTCTTTTTAATGAAATTCTAGTAAATGATGCAACATTATATTTCGAAGTTTATGGTGAACTCTGAAACAAATATATAATTGATTTGAAGGAAAAAATGATAGATAAAGCAATATGAACTGCGTCGTATCCACACATTTTCATAAAAATCTGCCCCGCTTTGAGTTCCAAGTTCGCTATAACTTTTGTGTTACAAGCAACATATACCAAATGAAGCGGAAAATAGTGTAGCGTGTTAATAAATATATATCTGGTTTTCAGTCATTTCCAACAAAAATGTTATAAACAAAAATATACGAATCTTGTATGTTTCAATTTACTAAGTTATTAAATGTTAAAATTCAATTCTCTAGCAGACAATATTGATTGCAGGTTGGTAATAATTTATGCGGTTAAAGGTTATTTGAGATTTTTTTTGGGGTTGTTGTTGTGTTATTTTGTTATTTGTTTATTATTAACAATTTTTTTCTTATTGTTTTTTTTTAAAGATATTTTCCATTGATGCGCCATCTTTATTTGGTTAACTATTCTATATTCATTCATAACTATTGTAAGGTGTTTTTTTCGGCAGTGTTCATATTATTTTACTTATCTCTAATAAAGCCAAACCTAAAAAAATAACATGAATTGTCTTTTTTCTTTGCAGATAAGAAAATAAAAGAATAAATTACTCTGAAGGTGACGTCACGTACGCCAGCAGTTTTATACAATTTCCATTAGAGTTTGTAATGATATATTGTGACACAATGATTGCTATGTATAATCGCAAGTATCCTTTAAATTTTCAAGGTTGCTTTCAAAAGTGATCGTAAAACTTAAAAAGAATAAATATTTCCAATAACAAAATCAAATTGTAGTTAGTTCATAATCTATAAATCATTATTATCTTTTTATCATTAACATTATGATTATAATCGGTTAGAGGTATCATTGCGTTCCCTACACATGCAAAATCATTAGGAAAATTAACGATAAGGCATTCAGACTGTTTTGATTAATGTAATGATACAAGAGACTGCAAGTATATACAATTATGTTCTTCTACCAGCTTCAGATATCTTTATTCAGACATAATTTGCTCAAAATGTATAATTATCTTCCATATCAAATAACGCTAGATTTATGTCTTTAAAAAGGGATAATAAAATACTTATTACAGGTGAAGCGAAGGCGGAAACGAACGTCATTTCATATTGGAACCAAAAGGGTGCTCACAAAACAGCACCACTTCTAATTATCTAAGGAATGATTTTCTAATGATTTGCTGCCAATTTTTAATAGGTCAATGGCAATAAATGTTATAATTATTTACAATCATCATTAATATTTAAGGCCGCATGATGTAATAAGTGTGTTGCGATTCTGTTATCTGTCGGAAGTCAAAGGTAACGTGATAAGTGATGATTGTGGAATATACAGTTATAATGAAAATGAAGCAGAAATTTATAAAGAATATTAAAGTTCCCTCTATAAAAACACCCTTATTTTGATCGAATGGTATGAAAATAATAATTTCACGAGTGGTAGTAGCCACGAGTGAAATGTGATAATTTTCTTACCACAAAGTGAAAATAAATCATGTAATAATAGAAAAAAACTTGATTTTTCTGTTTATTATATACTTTTTCTCTTTTTTAACCTTATAAATAGAAGAATTCCCTTTTAATTTTCTGTTTTGGCTGAATTTAGAAGAAAGTAGTCCGGCAAGACACCAGTGAAAATACAGAAAATATGTTTCATTCAGTGAAAAATAATTGTTTTACAGTGAAAATACTGGAAATAAAAATACGCATTTTATTTCATTAATATTTCTCAATATTTCATCTATAAGTAAATAATAAATGAAGATATTTAAAAAGTAAAATACATTTATACATTTACTGAATATTAAATTGGTGAATCGACAATGAGAAAATAATTAGCATAAGAATTGCTTATTAATGATGTACATATTTTGTTAATTATTCAATGATTATAAACGTTATATTAATTTAGCACAAATTCAAAGGGCCACACAATTATCCAATTAACATAATTAGACCCCCTACATATGTCAGAAGGGAAATATAGTAGGCCCAGATAATGCACAGACTTTTGCAATACGCATGCCAATCAACATGACAGTGTGCATATTAGCTCGTGTATATTGACATGCTCTCTTATATATAACACCATGATATTTATTATGGAAAATATATTTAAATGAATTTCTCGGTCACATAATTATTATGTATATAAATGATATTTGAATAAAGATTGGAATTGTAATAAAAATTGATCTGAAGCACACATGTATTTCTGGACTAACTATTTAGTAAATAGAAATACAGACATAGCCATCTTACATCTTCCTGACATATGGAACGGTGTTTTAGTAAATCTACCTATATTATAGTCCACAAAGTGGAAAATTATAGAATTATATATGCAAATTACGTCACGTAGCCTTATAATTGCTTTGGATATTTTATCTTTGAAAAAATTATCTGTTCTGTTCTGTGCTTGTGTAAAGCTACAGATAAAATAATTTCTGAGGCATAATGGGCCTTTAAAAGAAACGGCGGATACTCTTGTCGCAATCGGGTTAAGCAGTGATATATTACAAACACTATAACATTTATTTTTTGTTGTATTATTTATTATTAATATAAAAACGAGGCTAAAAATATGGCGGACGCAAATTTGAAAATCTAATAACTAGTACGAAAATAAAGTGTATTAAAACTAATGGGAATTATTATTTTATGGACTTTTGCGGAATTTATATATATTATGTAAAGGATTTATTGTTCAATTTAACAAATTTTGGTGATCATTAGTGCATGGCGTCGAAAAACAGGAAAAGGACGAAATCTATCGCATCTCCTGATTCTGTCCTACAAACACCGGATAAAAGAACGATTACAAATGTGATAACATATACACCCGAAATGGCACAAACTGCACCAAACTTAACGGGTCAAAATCAGACTCAGGTGGGTTTTATTCCTCAAATCCCTCAAATTCCAATTTATCAAGGAAACAACGCTGGACAATATGCTTCTCCAACAAATTATATGTTTATGACCCCCCAGCAAACAGCTGCCATGAACACCCCCCAGTCCCCCTTGGCTACCTCAGTGGATTTTGCATTGCTTTTTGAAAAGTTAGAAAACAAGATAGACTTAAAATTTGAGGCTATAGATAATAAACTCGGGAAATTGGACACAATCGAAATAAACATCAATGATTTGGCACAAAAAATGACATCTATGGACAATCGAATATTTTCACTTGAATCAAAACTGAGCAAATGTCAGCAGAATATAACGGACATAGAGGCAAGTAGGGCACATAACTCAAATATCAGCGATGATATTATAGCGAAATAGAAATTAATTGATTAACAGATGGAAATTGCAAAAAAACATGCAGAAAACATTGTCGAAAGATTTCGTATGCCCGAAGCGTTGAAAATACTCGTCTGTCCGAAGAGGTCATTGATCTACAGGCACGCTCTATGCGTGACAATTTGTTATTTTATGACTTTAAAGAGGGCAATCACGAGGAAGCACGAAAAGCGGAAAATTGTGTATCCGTTATTCATGAATTTTTGCCATGATAAATTACAAATGGTCAATCCGGAAGAAAATATCAAAATAGTTAGAGCGCACCGAATTGGTCAGTATAGAGAAAACAAAATACGCCCAATAGTTGCAAAATTCAAAGATCCTGATTACAAATCAATAATAAAACAGAAAGGGG